>NC_090348.1:1529213-1549849 GCF_035084215.1 Heptranchias perlo
TAGACTTCTATAAGATCACCCCTTAACCTCCTACTCTCCAGGGAAAAAAGTCCCAGTCTGTCTAACCTCTCCCTGTAAGTCAAACCATCAAGTCCCGGTAGCATCCTAGTAAATCTTTTCTGCACTCTTTCTAGTTTAATAATATCCTTTCTATAATAGGGTGACCAGAACTGTACACAGTACTCCAAGTGTGGCCTTACCAATGCCCTGTACAACTTCAACAAGACATCCCAACTCCTGCATTAAATGTTCTGACCAATGAAACCAAGCATGCCGAATGCCTTCTTCACCACCCTATCCACCTGTGACTCCACTTTCAAGGAGCTATGAATCTGTACTCCTAGATCTCTTTGTTCTATAACTCTCCCCAACGCCCTACCATTAACGGAGTAGGTCCTGGCCCGATTCGATCTACCAAAATGCATCACCTCACATTTATCTAAATTAAACTCCATCTGCCATTCATCGGCCCACTGGCCCAATTTATCAAGATCCCGTTGCAATCCTAGATAACCTTCTTCACTGTCCACAATGCCACCAATCTTGGTGTCATCTGCAAACTTACTAACCATGCCTCCTAAATTCTCATCCAAATCATTAATATAAATAACAAATAACAGCGGACCCAGCACCGATCCCTGAGGCACACCGCTGGACACAGGCATCCAGTTTGAAAAACAACCCTCTACAACCACCCTCTGTCTTCTGTCGTCAAGCCAATTTTGTATCCAATTGGCTACCTCACCTTGGATCCCATGAGATTTAACCTTATGTAACAACCTACCATGCGGTACCTTGTCAAATGCTTTGCTGAAGTCCATGTAGACCACGTCTACTGCACAGCCCTCATCTATCTTCTTGGTTACCCCTTCAAAAAACTCAATCAAATTCGTGAGACATGATTTTCCTCTCACAAAACCATGCTGACTGTTCCTAATTAGTCCCTGCCTCTCCAAATGCCTGTAGATCCTGTCCCTCAGAATACCCTCTAACAACTTACCCACTACAGATGTCAGGCTCACTGGTCTGTAGTTCCCAGGCTTTTCCCTGCCGCCCTTCTTAAACAAAGGCACAACATTTGCTACCCTCCAATCTTCAGGCACCTCACCTGTAGCTGTCGATGATTCAAATATCTCTGCTAGGGGACCCGCAATTTCCTCCCTAACCTCCCATAACGTCCTGGGATACATTTCATCAGGTCCCGGAGATTTATCTACCTTGATGCGCGTTAAGACTTCCAGCACCTCCCTCTCTGTAATATGTACACTCCTCAAGACATCACTATTTATTTCCCCAAGTTCCCTAACATCCATGCCTTTCTCAACCGTAAATACCGATGTGAAATATTCATTCAAGGTCTCACCCATCTCTTGTGGTTCCGCACATAGATGACCTTGTTGATCCTTAAGAGGCCCTACTCTCTCCCTAGTTACCCTTTTGCCCTTTATGTATTTGTAGAAGCTCTTTGGATTCACCTTTGCCTGATCTGCCAAAGCAATCTCATATCCCCTTTTTGCCCTCCTGATTTCTCTCTTAACTCTACTCCGGCAATCTCTATACTCTTCAAGGGATCCACTTGATCCCAGCTGCCTATGCATGTCATATGCCTCCTTCTTCTTTTTGACTAGTGCCTCAATCTCCCGAGTCATCCAAGATTCCCTACTTCTACCAGCCTTGCCCTTCACTTTATAAGGAATGTGCTTACCCTGAACCCTGGTTAACACACTTTTGAAAGCCTCCCACTTACCAGACGTCCCTTTGCCTGCCAACAGACTCTCCCAATCAACTTCTGAAAGTTCCTGTCTAATACCATCAAAATTGGCCTTTCCCGAATTTAGAATTTTAACTTTTGGGCCAGACCTATCCTTCTCCATAGCTATCTTAAAACTAATGGAATTATGATCACTGGTCCCAAAGTGATCCCTCACTAACACTTCTGTCACCTGCCCTTCCTTATTTCCCAAGAGGAGGTCAAGTTTTGCCCCCTCTCTAGTCGGGCCATCCACATACTGAATGAGAAATTCCTCCTGAATACACTCAACAAATTTCTCTCCATCCAATCCCCTAATGCTATGGCTGTCCCAGTCAATGTTGGGAAAGTTAAAGTCCCCTACTATTACCACCCTATTTTTCTTGCAGCTGTCTGTAATCTCCTTACATATTTGCTCCTTAATTTCCCGTTGACTATTTGGGGGTCTGTAGTACAATCCTATCAAAGTGATCTCTCCCTTCTTATTTTTCAGTTCTACCCATATAGACTCCGTGGGCGAACCCTCGGATATATCCCCTCTCACTACTGCCGTGATGTTCTCCCTAATCAAGAACGCAACTCACCCTCCTCTCTTACCTCCTGCTCTATCTTTCCTATAGCATCTGTACCCTGGAACATTGAGCTGCCAGTCCTGCCCCTCCCTTAGCCATGTTTCAGTAATAGCTATAACATCCCAGTCCCATGTACCCATCCATGCCCTGAGTTCATCTGCCTTGCCCATCAGACTTCTTGCATTGAAATAAATGCAGTTTAATCTAGACTTCCCTTGGTCTTTGCCCTGCTTTCTCAGACCATCTGTCCGGTCATGTTCTGTACACTCTCCCTTACTGCCTTTTGTTTCTGTCACCACTTTATTTCCCACTGACTTCCTGCATCGGTTCCCATCCCCCTGCCACATTAGTTTAAACCCTCCCCAACAGCACTGGCAAACACTCCCCCTAGGACATTGGTTCCAGTCCTGCCCAGATGCAGACCGTCCAATTTATACTGGTCCCACCTCCCCCAGAACCGGTTCCAATGGCCCAGGAATTTGAATCCCTCCCTCTTGCACCATCTCTCAAGCCACGTATTCATCTTAGCTATCCTGTCATTCCTACTCTGACTAGCCCGTGGCACTGGTAGCAATCCTGAGATTACTACCTTTGAGGTCCTACTCTTTAGTTTAACTCCTAACTCCCTAAATTCAGCTTGTAGGACCTCATCCTGTTTTTTACCTATATCGTTGGTGCCTATATGCACCACGACAACTGGCTGTTCACCCTCCCCCTCCAGAATGTCCTGCAGCCGCTCCGAGACATCCTTGACCCTTGCACCAGGGAGGCAACATACCATCCTGGAGTCTCGGTTGCGTCCGCAGAAACGCCTGTCTATTCCCCTTACAATCGAGTCCCCTATCACTATAGCTCTGCCACTCTTTTTCCTGCCCTCCTGTGCAGCAGAGCCAGCCACGGTGCCATGAACCTGGCCACTGCCACCTTCCCCTGGTGAGCCATCTCCCCCAACAGTATCCAAAACGGTATACCTGTTTTGGAGGGAGATGACCGCAGGGGACCCCTGCACTGCCTTCCTACTCTTCCTCTGTCTGTTGGTCACCCATTCACTATCTCCCTCAGTAATTTTTATCTGTGGTGTGACCAACTCACTGAACGTGCTATCCACGACTTTCTCAGCATCGCGGATGCTCCAAAGTGAGTCCATCCGCAGCTCCAGAGCCGTCAAGCGGTCAAACAATAGCTGCAGCTGGACACACTTCCCGCAGGTGAAGGAATCAGGGATACAGGAAGGAGCCCTGAATTCCCACATCCCACAAGAGGAACATGACACGGCTGTGGGATCTCCTGCCATGACTTAACCCTTAAATTAGCTTAACAACAACTTCAATGTCAAGAGAAAAAAAAGGAAAGAAAAACTACTTACCACTCCCTTTAAGGAGTTTACTCCTTTAAATTGTTCTCAATTTAGAGAATGTTAACTACACTAGGGACCTTGATTCACTAAAAAATAAACGCTACTTCCTATAAGACCTGCAGACCTTCCCTTTCCTTTTACTTTAGTTACTGTAGATAAGTAGAAATACTCACCTGAACCTACTCACCAATCAGGTGCCTCCCCTGTGTCGCGTCCCGATCTGATTCCTGACGTCACTTCGAACTCGGTCGCAGCTCCGCTCGGCTCGGCTCGGCTCCTCTCAGCGCTCTGAAATCCCGCCTTTTATCGGACGCTCCCTCCGCTCCGCTCGGCTCCTCTCAGCGCTCTGAAATCCCGCCTTTTATCGGACGCTCTCTCCGCTCGGCTCGGCTCCTCTCAGCTCCTTTTGTAGATGTGATCCTGAGGCCCAAATGGTATGTTGCTTCCCAGGCTCCAGGGTTCAGGATACTAATGAGTAAACCTACAGACAAACAGTGGGAAGTCTTCAAAGAGGTATTTGGTATGATCCAAAACCCCTACATACCCTGAAAGGCAAGGGCTCCACTTGTGTAGTTAAGCGACCATGGTCAACAATTGAGGTCAGAGACAATATCAAGCTAAGAGGGGCTTGCACAAATACAAGGAATAGTGGAAATCCAGCAGACTGGGAGAGTTATAAAAAAACAGCAAAGAGATACAAAGAAAGTAATGAGATGCAAAAAGGAATATGAAAAAAAACTTGCAAGGGATATCAAAGCTAACAGTAAAAGTTCTTTAACTATATTAAGGGAAAGAGAGTGGTAAGAGGGAATATGGGCCCATTAAAGACAAGTACAGGTGAGAAAATGATGGATAATAAGGAAATGGCAGACTCGTTAAATAAGGAATTTGTATGTGTTTTCACAGTGGAGGAAGAGGACAAAATATCAGAAGTACAAAGGAACCTAAAAATAAGTCAAGGGGAGGAAGTTATTGGATTTAATATAAGTAAGAAAATGATAATGGAGAAAATAATGGGACTTAAGATAAACAAATCTCCAGACACTAATGGTTTCCACCCCAGGATATTAAAAGAAACAGGTGGGGAAATTGGAGATGCATTCGTCATAATTACTAAAGCTCTCTCGATTCAGGAGATCATCACTATAGCATGGTGGATGGGGGAGTGTCTAAGGATGTTGTCTATGTGGACTTCCAGAAGGCATTCGATAAGATTATGCACATGAGAATATTAGCAAAAATGAATTGGAAGTGATGTTGTGACATGGTTGGTAATTGGTTGGGAGGTAGGAGACAGAGAGTGAGGATACAGGGAACATTCTCTGATTGGTCAGATGTGACAAGTGGTGTTCCCCAGGGATCTGCACTGGGGCCTCAGCTTTTCACCATATATATTAATGACTTTGATGAAGGAATAGAGAATTATATATCCAAATGTGTAGATGACACTAAGTTCGGAGGCACAGTAAGTTGTGCAGATGGGAGCAGGAGGTTATAAAGGGATATATATGAAGGGACAGATAAGTGAGTGAGGAAAAAACTGGCAAATGGAGTTCAATGTGGGGAAGTGTGAGATCGTCCTCTTTGGATCCAAAAAAGCCGAATTGGAACATTTGCTTAATGGTGAGAGACTAGAGACAAGTACAAAAAGAAAGGGATTCGATAGGGTAGATATAGAGAAACTATTTCCTCTGTTGGGGGAATCCAGAACAAGGAGGTGCAATCTTAAAATTAGAGTGAATCCATTTAGAGTGAAATCAAGAAGCACTTTTTTTACATAAAGGATAGTGGAAATCTGGAACTCTCTCCCCCAAAAGACTGTGGATGCTGGGTCAATTGAAATTTTCAAGCCTGAGATCGATATATTTTTGTTGGGTGAGGGTATCAAGGAATATGGAACAAAGGCAGGTAAATGGAGTTGAGGTATAGAACAGCCATGATTTAATAGAATGGTGGAACAGGTTTGAGGGACTGAATGGTCAATTCCTGTGCCTATGTTCCTATGTTAATTGGCTATATTTTCAGTTAGCTAAAAAATTAAGATGGCAGCTTGAACCAAGTTGGAAAATTTACTGGAGCAATTTGATTGGTTAGCTTCTGCTACTTGCTGCAGAGGGTTGGGAGATTCAAGGTCAGACAGTTTTCTGTTGCTTGTTCCTGATTGGTACTTACTGATTGAATCAAACTGCTTTTGATTTGTTCACATTTACTCAGTTGGACATTTGACTGCTGACAACAGATAAGTGCTTATCTCTGTCAATTGCTAATGTTTGCCTTATGAGCATGTGATACACAGAAGGGTGATTACCTGATGTATGACACGTCAGCTGTGATGCCTTGGAAGCTTGATGCAAACATCAGGTGCTAGATATAGGGCTTTATATAGATTACAAATATTATTTGTGGATGTTTCCAGCACTTATCTTGAGCAACATGTGTCAGTTGCAAATTTGTATAATTGTAGTTTCGATGAAAGACCTCAAACCTTAACGCATCCTTTTCTGCAGATGTCCGTTTCCTGATTTTATACCAAATTTGAGGCAATAGAATGATACAGCACAGGAGGCCATTCGACGCATCATATCTGTGCTGGCTCTTTAAAAGAGCTATACAATTACTCCCACTCCCTGCATTTTTTCCCCTTCAAGTACTTATCGAATTCCCTTTTGAAAGTTACTATTGAATCTGCTTCCACCACCCTTTCAGGCAGGGCATTCTGATTGTAACAATTTGCTGAGTAAAAACATTCTCATCTCCCTCCTGGCCTTTTTGCCAGTTATGGTAAATCTGTGTCCTCTGATTCCCAACCCTCCTGTCAGTGGAAACAGTTTCTCCCTATTTACTCTATCAAAATTCCTCATAATTTTGAACACCTCCATTAAATCTCCTTCTAAGAGAGGGTTGCCCTATGAGGAGAGATTGAGTAGAATGGGCCTGTGTTCTCTGGAGTTTAGAAGAATGAGAGGTGATCTCATTAAAACATATAAGATTCTGAGGCGGCTTGAACAGGGTAGATGCTGAGAGGTTGTTTCCCCGGCTGGAGAGACTAGAACTGGGGGCATAATCGCAGGATACGGGGTCGGACATTTAGGACTGAGATGAGGAGGAATTTCTTCACTCAGAGGGTTGTGAATGTTTGGAATTCTCTCCCCCAGAGGGCTGTGGACACTCAGTCAGTGAATATATTCAAGGCTGAGAGCGATGGATTTCTGGACTCTCGGGGAATCAGGGATATGGGGATCGGGGGAGAGTGGAGTTGAGGTCGAAGATCAGCGGTGATCTTACAGGCTCGAGGGACCGTGTGGCCTACCCCTGATCTATTTCTTATGTTAAGGAGCACAACCTCAGACTGCAATGCTGGTCTTTGTTTTTCAGCTTGTATCAGGAGCTGTGCTTGTCCTGGCCAAAGTCCTCAGGCCCCTGCACCCCCAGACATTCACCTCAACCCCAACACCACCCACCCACTGACCTCACTGGAAGCCCGCCCCTGCCCTGATTGACAGCCGACTGTCACCGCCCCTGCCCTGATTGACAGCTGCCTGACACCGCCCCTGCCCTCATTGACAGCTGCCTGGTACCACCCCTGCCCTGATTGACAGCTGCCCGGCACCGCCCCTGCCCTGATTGACAGCCGACTGTCACCGCCCCTGCCCTGATTGACAGCTGCCTGGCACCGCCCCTGCCCTGATTGACAGCTGCCTGACACCGCCCCTGCCCTGATTGACAGCCGACTGTCACCGCCCCTGCCCTGATTGACAGCTGCCTGTCACCACCCCTGCCCTGATTGAGCCGTCTGGCACCGCCCCTGCCCTGATTGACAGCTGCCTGGCACCGCCCCTGCCCTGATTGACAGCTGCCTGGCACCGCCCCTGCCCTGATTGACAGCTGCCTGGCACCACCCCTTCCCTGATTGACAGCTGCCTGGCACCGCCCCTGCCCTGATTCAGCCACCTGGCACCGCCCCCTGCCGCTGATTGACAGCCGACTGGCACCGCCCCCTGCCGCTCATTGAGCCGCCTGGCACCGGCCCCTGCCGCTGATTGACAGCCGCCTGGCACCGCCCCTACCGCTGATTGACAGCCGCCTGGCACCGCCCCTACCGCTGATTGACAGCCGCCTGGCACCGCCCCTACCGCTGATTGACAGCCGGCTGGCACCGCCCCTACCGCTGATTGACAGCCGCCTGGCACCGCTCCTACCGCTGATTGACAGCCGGCTGGCACGGCCCCTACCGCTGATTGACAGCCGCCTGGCACCGCCCCTACCGCTGATTGACAGCCGCCTGGCACCGCCCCTACCGCTGATTGATCCGCCAGCCTCGTGGCCAGCGTCAAGGGGAGTGCGCGCGGTGGTGATTGGCGGCCGCGTTGCCGGGGTGACGGGCCCGGCGGGCGGGCGGATCGCGGGCTCGGGCACCAGGCGGGCGGGCGGGCGGACCGACCGACCGTGGCCGTCGGAATGGGCTGCGGGAATTCCACGGCCACCACCACGGAGAGCGGAGGTAAAGGCCGGTCCTCGGCCAAGGGCAGCGCGACATCTAGAGCCTGAGGGAGGGGGAAACTCTACGACCCCGATCCCCCGGGGGAGACTGGTCCAGAGCGCCCTTTACCGGGACCCGACTCTCTGGGCTGGGCGGACGGTCGCTAATTCCGATGGTGTTTGGTTCCCAGTAACGATCGCTGGCGAGTTTTGGGCGCTGTGCAAAGCTCTGGGCGGGCTGTGAGTGTGAGCCCGGGGGGACGGGGCGGGCTGCGAGTGTGAGCCCGGGGGGACGGGGCGGGCTGCGAGTGTGAGCCCCGGGGGGGGACGGAGCGGGCTGCGAGTGTGAGCCGGGCGGGCTGCGAGTGTGAGCCGGGCGGGCTGCGAGTGTGAGCCGGGCGGGCTGCGAGTGTGAGCCGGGCGGGCTGCGAGTGTGAGCCGGGCGGGCTGCGAGTGTGAGCCCGGGAGGACGGAGCGGGCTGCGAGTGTGAGCCCCGGGGGGGACGGGACGGAGCGGGCTGTGAGTGTGAGCCGGGCTGGCTGCGAGTGTGAGCCCGGGGGGACGGGGCGGGCTGTGAGTGTGAGCCGGGCTGGCTGCGAGTGTGAGCCCGGGGGGACGGGGCGGGCTGTGAGTGTGAGCCCGGGGGGGGGGGGGGGAGACGGAGCGGGCTGTGAGTGTGAGCCGGGCTGGCTGCGAGTGTGAGCCCGGGGGGACGGGGCGGGCTGTGAGTGTGAGCCCCGGGGGGGACGGGGCGGGCTGTGAGTGTGAGCCCGGGGGGGACGGGGCGGGCTGTGAGTGTGAGCCCGGGGGGGACGGGGCGGGCTGTGAGTGTGAGCCCGGGGGGGACGGGGCGGGCTGTGAGTGTGAGCCGGGCGGGCTGTGAGTGTGAGCCCGGGGGGGGACGGGGCGGGCTGCGGGTGTGAGCCCGGGGGGGGACGGGGCGGGCTGCGGGTGTGAGCCCGGGGGGGACGGGGCGGGCTGTGAGTGTGAGCCCCGGGAGACAGGGCGGGCTGTGAGTGTGAGCCGTGCGGGCTGCGAGTGTGAGCCCGGGGGGGGACGGGGCGGGCTGAGAGTGTGAGCCCGGGGGGGGACGGGGCGGGCTGCGGGTGTGAGCCCGGGGGGGGACGGGGCGGGCTGCGGGTGTGAGCCCGGGGGGGGACGGGGCGGGCTGCGGGTGTGAGCCCGGGGGGGGACGGGGCGGGCTGCGGGTGTGAGCCCGGGGGGGGACGGGGCGGGCTGCGGGTGTGAGCCCGGGGGGGGGACGGGGCGGGCTGCGGGTGTGAGCCCGGGGGGGGGACGGGGCGGGCTGCGGGTGTGAGCCCGGGGGGGGGACGGGGGGGGGACGGGGCGGGCTGCGGGTGTGAGCCCGGGGGGGGGACGGGGCGGGCTGCGGGTGTGAGCCCGGGGGGACGGGGCGGGCTGCGAGTGTGAGCCCGGGGGGGAAAAGGGCGGGCTGTGAGTGCGAGCCGGGCAGGCTGCGAGTGTGAGCCCGGGGGGGACGGGGCGGGCTGCGAGTGTGAGCCCGGGGGGGACGGGGCGGGCTGCGAGTGTGAGCCCGGGGGGGACGGGGCGGGCTGCGAGTGTGAGCCCGGGGGGGAAAAGGGCGGGCTGCGAGTGTGAGCCGGGCGGGCTGCGGGTGTGGGACGGGGCGGGCTGCGGGTGTGGGACGGGGCGGGCTGCGGGTGTGGGACGGGGCGGGCTGCGGGTGTGGGACGGGGCGGGCTGCGGGTGTGGGACGGGGCGGGCTGCGGGTGTGGGACGGGGCGGGCTGCGGGTGTGGGACGGGGCGGGCTGCGGGTGTGGGACGGGGCGGGCTGCGGGTGGGAGCCCGGGGGGGGGGGGGAACGGGGCGGGCTGCGAGTGGGAGCCCGGTGGGGGGGGGGGGAACGGGGCGGGCTGCGAGTGTGAGCCCATGGCGGGGGGGAACGGGGCGGGCTGCGAGTGTGAGCCCATGGCGGGGGGGAACGGGGCGGGCTGCGAGTGTGAGCCCATGGCGGGGGGGAACGGGGCGGGCTGCGAGTGTGAGCCCATGGCGGGGGAACGGGGCGGGCTGCGAGTGTGAGCCCGGGGGGGGGGGGAACGGGGCGGGCTGCGAGAGGGAGCCCGGTGGGGGGGAACGGGGCGGGCTGCGAGTGGGAGCCCATGGCGGGGGGAACGGCGCGGGCTGCGGGTGTGAGCCCGGGGGGGGACGGGGCGGGCTGCGGGTGTGAGCCCGGGGGGGGACGGGGCGGGCTGCGGGTGTGAGCCCGGGGGGGGCGGGGCGGGCTGCGGGTGTGAGCCCGGGGGGGGGGGACGGGGCGGGCTGCGGGTGTGAGCCCGGGGGGGGGGACGGGGCGGGCTGCGGGTGTGAGCCCGGTGGGACGGGGCGGGCTGCGAGTGTGAGCCCGGGGGGGACGGGGCGGGCTGCGAGTGTGAGCCCGGGGGGGACGGGGCGGGCTGCGAGTGTGAGCCCGGGGGTGACGGGGCGGGCTGCGAGTGTGAGCCCGGGGGGGAAAAGGGCGGGCTGCGAGTGTGAGCCGGGCGGGCTGCGGGTGTGGGACGGGGCCGGCTGCGGGTGTGGGACGGGGCGGGCTGCGGGTGTGGGACGGGGCGGGCTGCGGGTGTGGGACGGGGCGGGCTGCGAGTGTGAGCCCGGGGTGGGGGGGGAACGGGGCGGGCTGCGAGTGGGAGCCCGGTGGGGGGGAACGGGGCGGGCTGCGAGTGTGAGCCCATGGCGGGGGGGAACGGGGCGGGCTGCGAGTGTGAGCCCATGGCGGGGGAACGGCGCGGGCTGCGGGTGTGAGCCCGGGGGGGGACGGGGCGGGCTGCGGGTGTGAGCCCGGGGGGGGACGGGGCGGGCTGCGGGTGTGAGCCCGGGGGGGGGCGGGGCGGGCTGCGGGTGTGAGCCCGGGGGGGGGGACGGGGCGGGCTGCGGGTGTGAGCCCGGGGGGGGGGGACGGGGCGGGCTGCGGGTGTGAGCCCGGGGGGGGGGACGGGGCGGGCTGCGGGTGTGAGCCCGGGGGGACGGGGCGGGCTGCGAGTGTGAGCCCGGGGGGGAAAAGGGCGGGCTGTGAGTGCGAGCCGGGCGGGCTGTGAGTGTGAGCCCGGGGGGGACGGGGCGGGCTGCGAGTGTGAGCCCGGGGGGGACGGGGCGGGCTGCGAGTGTGAGCCCGGGGGGGACGGGGCGGGCTGCGAGTGTGAGCCCAGGGGGGAAAAGGGCGGGCTGCGAGTGTGAGCCGGGCGGGCTGCGGGTGTGGGACGGGGCCGGGTGTGGGACGGGGCGGGCTGCGGGTGTGGGACGGGGCGGGCTGCGGGTGTGGGACGGGGCGGGCTGCGGGTGTGGGACGGGGCGGGCTGCGGGTGTGGGACGGGACGGGGCGGGCTGCGGGTGTGGGACGGGACGGGGCGGGCTGCGGGTGTGGGACGGGGCGGGCTGCGGGTGTGGGACGGGGCGGGCTGCGGGTGTGGGACGGGGCGGGCTGCGGGTGTGGGACGGGGCGGGCTGCGGGTGTGGGACGGGGCGGGCTGCGGGTGTGGGACGGGGCGGGCTGCGGGTGTGGGACGGGGCGGGCTGCGGGTGTGGGACGGGGCGGGCTGCGGGTGTGGGACGGGGCGGGCTGCGGGTGTGGGACGGGGCGGGCTGCGGGTGTGGGACGGGGCGGGCTGCGGGTGTGGGACGGGGCGGGCTGCGGGTGTGGGACGGGGCGGGCTGCGGGTGTGGGACGGGGCGGGCTGCGGGTGTGGGACGGGGCGGGCTGCGGGTGTGGGACGGGGCGGGCTGCGGGTGTGGGACGGGGCGGGCTGCGGGTGTGGGACGGGGCGGGCTGCGGGTGTGGGACGGGGCGGGCTGCGGGTGTGGGACGGGGCGGGCTGCGGGTGTGGGACGGGGCGGGCTGCGGGTGTGGGAGCCCGGGGGGGGGGGGAACGGGGCGGGCTGCGAGTGGGAGCCCGGTGGGGGGGGGAACGGGGCGGGCTGCGAGTGGGAGCCCATGGCGGGGGGGAACGGGGCGGGCTGCGAGTGTGAGCCCATGGGGGGGGAACGGGGCGGGCTGCGAGTGGGAGCCCGGTGGGGGGGGGGGAACGGGGCGGGCTGCGAGTGTGAGCCCGGTGGGGGGGGGGAACGGGGCGGGCTGCGAGTGTGAGCCCGGTGGCGGGGGGGAACGGGGCGGGCTGCGAGTGTGAGCCCATGGCGGGGGAACGGGGCGGGCTGCGAGTGTGAGCCCGGGGGGGGGGGGAACGGGGCGGGCTGCGAGTGGGAGCCCGGTGGGGGGGGGGAACGGGGCGGGCTGCGAGTGTGAGCCCATGGCGGGGGGGAACGGGGCGGGCTGCGAGTGTGAGCCCATGGCGGGGGGGAACGGGGCGGGCTGCGAGTGTGAGCCCATGGCGGGGGGGAACGGGGCGGGCTGCGAGTGTGAGCCCATGGCGGGGGAACGGCGCGGGCTGCGAGTGTGAGCCCGGGGGGGGGGGGAACGGGGCGGGCTGCGAGTGGGAGCCCGGTGGGGGGGGGGAACGGGGCGGGCTGCGAGTGTGAGCCCATGGCGGGGGGGAACGGGGCGGGCTGCGAGTGTGAGCCCATGGCGGGGGGGAACGGGGCGGGCTGCGAGTGTGAGCCCATGGCGGGGGGGAACGGGGCGGGCTGCGAGTGTGAGCCCATGGCGGGGGGAACGGCGCGGGCTGCGAGTGTGAGCCCGGGGGGGGGGGGAACGGGGCGGGCTGCGAGTGTGAGCCCGGGGGGACGGACGGGGCGGGCTGCGAGTGTGAGCCCGGGGGGACGGACGGGGCGGGCTGCGAGTGTGAGCCCGGGGGGACGGGGCGGGCTGTGAGTGTGAGCCCCGGGGGGGACGGGGCGGGCTGTGAGTGTGAGCCCGGGGGGGACGGGGCGGGCTGTGAGTGTGAGCCCGGGGGGGACGGGGCGGGCTGTGAGTGTGAGCCCGGGGGGGACGGGGCGGGCTGTGAGTGTGAGCCGGGCGGGCTGTGAGTGTGAGCCCGGGGGGGGACGGGGCGGGCTGCGGGTGTGAGCCCGGGGGGGGACGGGGCGGGCTGCGGGTGTGAGCCCGGGGGGGACGGGGCGGGCTGTGAGTGTGAGCCCCGGGAGACAGGGCGGGCTGTGAGTGTGAGCCGTGCGGGCTGCGAGTGTGAGCCCGGGGGGGGACGGGGCGGGCTGAGAGTGTGAGCCCGGGGGGGGACGGGGCGGGCTGCGGGTGTGAGCCCGGGGGGGGACGGGGCGGGCTGCGGGTGTGAGCCCGGGGGGGGACGGGGCGGGCTGCGGGTGTGAGCCCGGGGGGGGACGGGGCGGGCTGCGGGTGTGAGCCCGGGGGGGGACGGGGCGGGCTGCGGGTGTGAGCCCGGGGGGGGGACGGGGCGGGCTGCGGGTGTGAGCCCGGGGGGGGGACGGGGCGGGCTGCGGGTGTGAGCCCGGGGGGGGGACGGGGCGGGCTGCGGGTGTGAGCCCGGGGGGGGGACGGGGCGGGCTGCGGGTGTGAGCCCGGGGGGGGGACGGGGCGGGCTGCGGGTGTGAGCCCGGGGGGACGGGGCGGGCTGCGAGTGTGAGCCCGGGGGGGAAAAGGGCGGGCTGTGAGTGCGAGCCGGGCGGGCTGCGAGTGTGAGCCCGGGGGGGACGGGGCGGGCTGCGAGTGTGAGCCCGGGGGGGACGGGGCGGGCTGCGAGTGTGAGCCCGGGGGGGACGGGGCGGGCTGCGAGTGTGAGCCCGGGGGGGAAAAGGGCGGGCTGCGAGTGTGAGCCGGGCGGGCTGCGGGTGTGGGACGGGGCGGGCTGCGGGTGTGGGACGGGGCGGGCTGCGGGTGTGGGACGGGGCGGGCTGCGGGTGTGGGACGGGGCGGGCTGCGGGTGTGGGACGGGGCGGGCTGCGGGTGTGGGACGGGGCGGGCTGCGGGTGTGGGACGGGGCGGGCTGCGGGTGTGGGACGGGGCGGGCTGCGGGTGTGGGACGGGGCGGGCTGCGGGTGTGGGACGGGGCGGGCTGCGGGTGTGGGACGGGGCGGGCTGCGGGTGTGGGACGGGGCGGGCTGCGGGTGTGGGACGGGGCGGGCTGCGGGTGTGGGACGGGGCGGGCTGCGGGTGTGGGACGGGGCGGGCTGCGGGTGTGGGACGGGGCGGGCTGCGGGTGTGGGACGGGGCGGGCTGCGGGTGTGGGACGGGGCGGGCTGCGAGTGTGAGCCCATGGCGGGGGGGAACGGGGCGGGCTGCGAGTGTGAGCCCATGGCGGGGGAACGGGGCGGGCTGCGAGTGTGAGCCCGGGGGGGGGGGGAACGGGGCGGGCTGCGAGTGGGAGCCCGGTGGGGGGGGAACGGGGCGGGCTGCGAGTGTGAGCCCATGGCGGGGGAACGGCGCGGGCTGCGGGTGTGAGCCCGGGGGGGACGGGGCGGGCTGCGGGTGTGAGCCCGGGGGGGGACGGGGCGGGCTGCGGGTGTGAGCCCGGGGGGGGGCGGGGCGGGCTGCGGGTGTGAGCCCGGGGGGGGGGACGGGGCGGGCTGCGGGTGTGAGCCCGGGGGGGGGGACGGGGCGGGCTGCGGGTGTGAGCCCGGGGGGGACGGGGCGGGCTGCGAGTGTGAGCCCGGGGGGGACGGGGCGGGCTGCGAGTGTGAGCCCGGGGGTGACGGGGCGGGCTGCGAGTGTGAGCCCGGGGGGGAAAAGGGCGGGCTGCGAGTGTGAGCCGGGCGGGCTGCGGGTGTGGGACGGGGCCGGCTGCGGGTGTGGGACGGGGCCGGCTGCGGGTGTGGGACGGGGCGGGCTGCGGGTGTGGGACGGGGCGGGCTGCGAGTGTGAGCCCGGGGGGGGGGGGGGAACGGGGCGGGCTGCGAGTGGGAGCCCGGTGGGGGGGAACGGGGCGGGCTGCGAGTGTGAGCCCATGGCGGGGGGGAACGGGGCGGGCTGCGGGTGTGAGCCCATGGCGGGGGAACGGCGCGGGCTGCGGGTGTGAGCCCGGGGGGGGACGGGGCGGGCTGCGGGTGTGAGCCAGGGGGGGGGGCGGGGCGGGCTGCGGGTGTGAGCCCGGGGGGGGGCGGGGCGGGCTGCGGGTGTGAGCCCGGGGGGGGGGGACGGGGCGGGCTGCGGGTGTGAGCCCTGGGGGGGGGACGGGGCGGGCTGCGGGTGTGAGCCCGGGGGGACGGGGCGGGCTGCGAGTGTGAGCCCGGGGGGGAAAAGGGCGGGCTGTGAGTGCGAGCCGGGCGGGCTGTGAGTGTGAGCCCGGGGGGGACGGGGCGGGCTGCGAGTGTGAGCCCGGGGGGGACGGGGCGGGCTGCGAGTGTGAGCCCGGGGGGGACGGGGCGGGCTGCGAGTGTGAGCCCGGGGGGGAAAAGGGCGGGCTGCGAGTGTGAGCCGGGCGGGCTGCGGGTGTGGGACGGGGCCGGCTGCGGGTGTGGGACGGGGCGGGCTGCGGGTGTGGGACGGGGCGGGCTGCGGGTGTGGGACGGGGCGGGCTGCGGGTGTGGGACGGGACGGGGCGGGCTGCGGGTGTGGGACGGGGCGGGCTGCGGGTGTGGGACGGGGCGGGCTGCGGGTGTGGGACGGGGCGGGCTGCGGGTGTGGGACGGGGCGGGCTGCGGGTGTGGGACGGGGCGGGCTGCGGGTGTGGGACGGGGCGGGCTGCGGGTGTGGGACGGGGCGGGCTGCGGGTGTGGGACGGGGCGGGCTGCGGGTGTGGGACGGGGCGGGCTGCGGGTGTGGGACGGGGCGGGCTGCGGGTGTGGGACGGGGCGGGCTGCGGGTGTGGGACGGGGCGGGCTGCGGGTGTGGGAGCCCGGGGGGGGGGGGAACGGGGCGGGCTGCGAGTGGGAGCCCGGTGGGGGGGGGAACTGGGCGGGCTGCGAGTGGGAGCCCATGGCGGGGGGGAACGGGGCGGGCTGCGAGTGTGAGCCCATGGGGGGGGAACGGGGCGGGCTGCGAGTGGGAGCCCGGTGGGGGGGGGGGAACGGGGCGGGCTGCGAGTGTGAGCCCGGTGGGGGGGGGGAACGGGGCGGGCTGCGAGTGTGAGCCCATGGCGGGGGGGAACGGGGCGGGCTGCGAGTGTGAGCCCATGGCGGGGGAACGGGGCGGGCTGCGAGTGTGAGCCCGGGGGGGGGGGGGAACGGGGCGGGCTGCGAGTGGGAGCCCGGTGGGGGGGGGGAACGGGGCGGGCTGCGAGTGTGAGCCCATGGCGGGGGGGAACGGGGCGGGCTGCGAGTGTGAGCCCATGGCGGGGGGGAACGGGGCGGGCTGCGAGTGTGAGCCCATGGCGGGGGGGAACGGGGCGGGCTGCGAGTGTGAGCCCATGGCGGGGGGGAACGGGGCGGGCTGCGAGTGTGAGCCCATGGCGGGGGAACGGCGCGGGCTGCGAGTGTGAGCCCGGGGGGGGGGGGAACGGGGCGGGCTGCGAGTGTGAGCCCGGGGGGACGGACGGGGCGGGCTGCGAGTGTGAGCCCGGGGGGACGGACGGGGCGGGCTGCGAGTGTGAGCCCGGGGGGGGACGGGGCGGGCTGCGAGTGTGAGCCCGGGGGGGGACGGGGCGGGCTGCGAGTGTGAGCCCGGGGGGGGAACGGGGCGGGCTGGGCTGCGAGTGTGAGCCCAGGGGGGGGGACGGGGCGGGCTGCGCGTGTGAGCTCGGGGGACGTGGTGGGCTGCGAGTGTGAGCCCGGGGGGACGGGGCGGGCTGCGAGTGTGAGCCCGGGTGGGGGACGGGGCGGGCTGGGCTGCGAGTGTGAGCCCGGGGTGGGGGACGGGGCGTGCTGCGAGTGTGAGCCCGGGGGGGGACGGGGCGGGCTGCGAGTGTGAGCCCGGGTGGGGGACGGGGCGGGCTGGGCTGCGAGTGTGAGCCCGGGGTGGGGGACGGGGCGGGCTGCGAGTGTGACCCCGGGGGGGGACGGGGTGGGCTGCGAGTGTGAGCCCGGGTGGTGGGGGAGGGGGTGGGCTGCCAGGGGGTGTGTGAGAGCAGATCCTGCCCGATCCATGCCCTGCCTACCCTGTTCACCCTCCACTCCCTGACCCTCCACTCCCTTCCTCCTTCCCCCTCTTTTATCTTTCCTTTGCACCTCCTCTGATTTTGCATTCCTCTTCCTCCCAACTCTTTTGTCTGTGTCTGTCTCTCTCCCCTTTGCTGTCTCTTGCGCTCCCTCCGCCCTCGCTATTGCTCTCCTTCTCTTGACTGCCCCTTGCCGACGTGTATGTTCTGCCCTCCACTCCCCTCGAGCTTTCTTCACCCCCGAATTCCCTTTTAATCCCTTCCTCCCCCTTCTCTTGCTAGTTTTCTCTTTCTCCTTGCCACTTTAGCAGATTTTCCTGCACTCGACGTCCACCGCGCCCTTTTCCTTTTTTTCCTTTCTACACACTTTTTGTTAACATATTTATCCGCTTCCCTTATGAATGCTCTTGTAGAACCCTGCTTTCACCTCTGTTTCTTAGGGCATTTACATAAACTGCATCAAAAAATAAATTCCACTAACCTCTCCTTTCCATAATAAAGGGAAAATTGGGTGTATAAATCAGTATCAGTTATCAGAATATGGAATGTCTAAGCTTTTCATAGGATTTGATTGATGCTCTGTTTATTTTTTATTGTGAAATGGAGATATGAGACTGGGAGGGATGATGGACAGGTTGTACAGACACAAATTTAACAATGCACGAATATTTCTAAAGCACTTTGGGTTAATATAGACTGGTAAATGGGAGACTTTGACCCTGATATTAAACGGGGCGGGGGGGCGCGGGGTTGGAAGGGAATGGATAAAACTACAGTTGAACAGTGTGAGGTGTCCAAAGAAGCATTTGGAACAATAGAAGACCTGTACTTACCCCTAAAGAGCAAGAGCTCTACTTGTGTCATTAAACAATCTTGGTCAAAGATAGTGTCAAACTAGAAAGAGATTATACAAATGCAATGACTGGGAGAGATATAAAGAACAGCAAAGGGATACAAAGAAAGCGGTAAGAGCTGAAAAAGAGAATAGGAGAAAAAGCTTGGGAGGGATATCAAGGACAACAGTGAAGGTTTTTACAAATATATTAAGAGAAAGAGGGGGGCCCAGGGTAATGTGGGCCCTTATTGACAGACACAGGTGATATTGTAATTGGAAATCAGGAAATGGCAGACTTACTAAATAATTACTTTGTATCGGTCTTCACAGTAGAGGAAGAGGATAAAATACCAGAGATACGAGGAAAAATACAAATAAATCAAGGGGAGGAACTTATTAGATTCAATATAAGTTTAAAAAAATAGTAATGGAGAAAATAGTGAGACTGAAGATCGACAAATCTCCAGGACCCGATGGTGTCCACCCCAGAGTATTTAAAGAAATAGGTGAAGAAATTGTAGATGCTCCGGTCATGATCGTCCAAAACTCTCCCGATTCAGGAATTGTCCCCTTGGATTAGAAAACTGCCAATGTCATACCACTATTTAAGATGGGTGGGAGAGATAAACCAGGAAATTATAGACCTATGAGTGTAATCTCTGTTGTGGGGAAGTTTCTAGAATCTGTCATTAGGGACAGAGTGACTGAACACTTGGACCAACATGAACTGATCAGAGAGAGAGTCAGAATGGATTTGTAAACAGTAAGTCATGTCTAATGAACCTAACTGAATTTTTTGAGGAGGTCACTAACGTGGATAAGGGAGTGTCTATGGGTGTTCCTTTATCGAATTTCTTCTGGAAATCCATATAAGTTCCACATAAGGGGCGGTTAGCAAAAATGGACACTCATGGAATTGGAGGGAACCTTTTGACACGGGTAGGGAATTGGTTAGGAGGTAGGAGACAGAGAGTGGGGATAAAGGGTATGTACTCCAATTGGCAGGATGTGACAAGTGGTGTCCCCCAGGTATCTGTACTGGGGCCTCAGCTTCTCACTATATTTATAAATAACTTGGATGAAATAACAGTATATCCAATTTGAACTCCATCTGCCACGGTTTTGCCCAATGTGGGAAAGTTGAGGTCATCCACTTTGGACCTAAGAAAAAGAGATCAGAGTATTTTCTAAATGGTGAGAAGCTCGGAACTGTGGGGGAGCAGAGAGATTTAGGGGTCCAAGTACAGAAATCATTAAAAACTAGTGGCCAGGTACAAAAAATAATTAAAAAGACTAATGGAATGTTGGCCTTTATCTCGAGGGGACTGGAATACAAAGGGGTGGAAGTGATGTTCCAGTTGTACAGAGCTCTGGTTCGACCCCATCTGGGGACTGCCTTCAGTTCGGGGCACCGCACCTCAGGAAGGATAGATTGGCCTTGGAGGGGGTGCAGCGCAGATTCACCAGAATGATACCAGGGCTAAAAGGGTTAAATAGTGAGGACTGGTTGCACAGACTAGGCTTGTATTCCCTCGAGTATAGAAGATTAAGGGGTGATCCAACTGAGGTGGGTTTAAGATGATTAAAGGATTTGATAGGGTAGATAGAGAGAAACTATTTCCTCTGTTGGGGGGAGTCCAGAACAAGGGGGGATAACCTTAAAATTGGAGCTAGGCTGTCGAGGAGTGATGTCAGGAAGCACTTCTTCACACAAAGGGGAGTGGAAATCTGGAACGCTCTTCCCCAAAAAGCTGTTGAGGCTGGGGGTCAATTGAAATTTCAAAACTGAGATTGATGGATTTTGTTGGGCAGGGGTATTAAGAATGTGGAACCAAGGCAGGTAGATACAAATCAGACACGATCTAATTGGATGACTGAACAAGCTGAATGGCCTCCTCCTGTTCCTATGTTTCTAAAGAGAGATTTGTTGTAGATGTTTAACAAGGGTTGGGGAAATGAACACTGGGACCAAGAATTGTTGCTGATTAAATGTATTGTTTCCACAATGCTCACTGCATTTTTTAAATACATTCCAGGTCCTGCAGGAACAACAAAAGATACGTAAGTACTAATTTTTGTGAATATATTAATTTCAACATATCATTGGTGAATGGGCATTACTTTACTGTAGGTAGTGTAATATTGTAAATAGGCATCTGCATTTACCAAAATTATAGGACAAATTAAAGAGCACTTGATAGGAATGGGGTTTTAATTCCTCCAGGGAGACGCTTACGCTGGTGTGTAGCTGCAGCTAATGATGTGTGACGCACACATAGTTCTCAGGTCATCCATATGATGCAAGAAGGAATTTTTGTTTTTTTTTGTCAGCAGGGTACCCCCTGCTGACATAAAAAAAACATGAGTAGAAGCAGAATCATCGTATTATGTCAGCAATATCAGCAGCATATAGTTAAATGGCTGTCTTACCTTTGAATAATGTGACAGATTATGCCCCAGATCAGCCCTGTGAACTAGTCTGTACAGACCTAGCTTTAACCAGTGTACCTCCTGCTCCACAGCAATTTAGCTGCTATCTTGAAAGTTCCTATGAAGAAATGAAGAGTTATACTGAGGAGATTGCAGCACCAGGTGACAGAGCTGGGATGAAGTTTTAACTCCATACCTCAGTGTAAAGATGGCAAAGGTAGAATATATCATTAATATAGGAGTGTAAAGAAACAGAATTCATTTCATTTTAATTTCCA